>NW_018744884.1:0-19635 GCF_001683475.1 Chenopodium quinoa
ATTAGTAATCACTATCAACAAGGCGATACTTGATTAAACAGTTAAATGAGAGTAATTAGAGGTTTGAAGACTTATAATACTTTGTATATATAAATTACATACTATATAATGAAATTTAAAAACCAGTAAAAAAAAAAATGGCAAAATCCAAAAACAAGAAAAAGAAGTTAAATAGGAGCACTTTGTATAAACTATAAAATGAAAAAAAATAAAGTCCAAAAATAGCAAAAAGAAACAAAAAAATGATCGGGTAAAGAATCGAACCTAGGATCAAAGAGAAATACAAGCTTTACTCAAGCCCATCAACCACCAGACCAAATGTTGTCTTTGTTATATAAGGTATACATGTAAGGTATTTATTCTTATTTACAGCATTTATTTAAGCTAACATAAATTAAATTTTTTTTTGGAAAAAATGGGGGGACAACCGTCCCCCCTTGTTCCTACATGGCTCCGCCCCTGGTAGAATGCGATGCATGGTTGCATATTGGCGAAGCAAGTTGCAAGTGCTGTTCCCAGGTGCGCTCATAGTTTTGGAATTACGTCTTTGTGGGCGCTCACAGACTCACAGTTCTAGCTTGTGTTATAAGCCTCTGACTGTTGTTTTCAACTTTAATTTGTTCAATATTACTACAAAGTAATAAGTCAATCATTTTGATTGGCAAATTTAATTAAGAAACAGTCAATCGTTTACATTTTGACCTTCAATCCTTGACTCCTTGTTCTAGAACAAAGATGAATAGATTAATGAAATTATTATTTCCGAGTAATCAAAGTGTAGCACTAGCATAGTAGCATGCATGGACTATGTGTTATTTGTGTATTCGGAGAAGTTTTGGTTGAAAGTTGGATGAGGCCGTAGGGTTGTGCTTGTGCAAGCCTATGGACCATGCATGTTATAAGATTTTTGTGTTAGGTTCAAGCAAATTGTACCTAAAACAAATCAAAAAAATGTTGTGATGTGCTAGGTTCGTGTCGATATTTTATAATAAATGGAGTTTATACGTAGTACAGTCCACACATGTCAAACCGTGCACGCATGCATGTAGGCTCGCTTTATATACATATTTTTTTAAGGGAGCTCACATGTATGACACGGTTCGACACAATATTAAATCAAGCAGAGTCAACTTATTATGCTTGTGTCAAAATTACTAAGCCGTTTGGTTGGGGGTATTCAACAAAGGGAAAGGGAATCAACTACCATGAATCCCTTTGTTGATGTTTGATAGACAAAATCAATCATTCCCTTTACCCCTCTCATTACCCCATTTTCCTCTACTCTCATTCCCCTCCCCCCCCCCCCAAAGTATCACTCAAACCCCCAAAATCCTCTTCAGCCAACTACCTTGACCAACTTTCTAACTACCTTGACCACCCTTGAAAACACCAACCGACCACCAACACCACCGCCCAACCACCGCAACTATCACCTAACCACCGAAACTACCGCCCCATACGCCTACAAAATCACCGCTCAGACGCCAAAAAACCGTCGGCGTGTTGACGCCACCACCCAGCCACCACCGAAACTACCCAAATCCATCGGAAAAAATACAATCTTCCCCCAAACTACCCAACTTCACTCGAAAAACCCTCAACCACCACATTCACTACCAATTACCCACGAAAATCATCACACCCACACACAAAAACCACCAAAAAACCCTAACCATCTCAATAAGAAACCATAACCACCCCATAAACAACCTCCAATTACCCAAAAAAACAACACATAACACTCTAAAAACATACAACCTTCTAGATCTACCAAAATATTACCTATAAAAAGAGAGAGGGATGAAATCCACCTTTACCCATGGAGTTGGTGTGGCGGACTGGCGGTAGATGAGGGAGGGGTGGCGGTGTTGCAGGGAAAGGGGAGTAGCGTCGCCGGAAGAGAGGTTGGGGGCCAATGAAGGGGGGTGGGGCCGTGGGCGAGCTCTGCACCGCAGGGGGTCGGAGGTGGGATCGGAGTTGGTTGTTGCCCTTGTTGGCTGTGCAATTATTTTCAAATTTCATTCCATTCTTTTGAAGTAAACAAAAAACCTATAATAAATGAGGGAATTGCTTTCCATTCCCACTATTTCCCTTTCTTTTAATCATTATCTTTTCCCTTTGCGAACCAAACGGCCCCTAAAGATTATGTACATGTAAGGTTCATGATATGGCTCACTGAAGTGCTCCTCATGCCTTGCTAAGCTAGCTAGCTTGTGCCCCAATTAGACCATTTTCATGGCATGTATGACTGACCCTTATGCTGCTTTGGGCCTTTGGCCCATATCCAACTATAGTTTTGACAATAATATTTATTAGGATCAGTCAAATGCAGGTGAACCTACATATATGAATCAATTATATATACAAGTCTAACATATTATACTAATTTGTTCGAAAGTATCGCATTGCCGGATTGCCCTAACTTCTCATTGTGAAAGATTATTCACCTTTAATTTATTTTGATTCTATCAAACTTTTTTTTCCCGGTCGATCTAATATGATGAAAACTTGTTTACAAACCTACTTAACATGTGTGATAATGTAGGTTCCTTCCCTAATACATCATCCACACCAACAAAACTAGTAATTTTTTTACGAGTCTTTTAAATAATCCATTGTAATTACTCGTATAAAGTTTTTTTTTTTTTTCACATTGATTGTTGATGTAGCTTTGCAGCTACTTCTATATACTTCGTAGTTGAGGAGTGAGGAGATGGAGAGATGATTCTTGATGGGGGTTCGACTCCTCACAGCCCCCTATTCATATAATAAGGTGGGGAGGCCCTCTCCCGTATTTTATTGTTTAAAAAAATAAAATAAAAAAATACTTCGTAGTTACTTTCTCAAGTAAACAATTGCAATAGAGAAAGCATAGCAGGGGAAGTGGACTAGTCACTAGTGGAGAAACGTGAAGAAGAAGGTGGTAAAGAATCTTAAGATACTAGTTCTTCGTGCAACAAACATGGTAAGAGTGCTGTTTGTCATTCCACAAAATTAACAACTACAACAAACTCCATTCAACATTTATGTAATGATGCCATCTGATCATTGTGCAACTATTTGTCTCAATTCCACAATTTAAGTAAATTGAGCCATTATTTGCACTCACAAACTACTATCCCATGACACGATACCCAGTAAAACCAATTGATAATACATTTTGCGCATCAACCCATTAATTCTATTCAAATATGATCATAATGTATAAAATATTCACATTATTCATCTACCTTCAAATATCAATGGAACAATAATTGCCTTTTTTAATCAAGCAAGGATTTCCTTTTATGTAACTAGCTTGTAAAATCCTCCCATATTCTCATGCGGAAATGTGGTGGAGTCATTACACACTCTAATTTTAATTAACTTTAAATTAATTCTATTGACGTTGATTAATTTTCTTAAACTCTTCGTAGTAGTATATAAATGCATGAAAACATCACATATGATCTTATCCTCTCAAACCCAAAATTTTACAATGTCTCACATTTTTTCAATTATCTTTCTTACACTCTTTCTTTCCTTACGTTACACCTCGGCAGTACAAAACCATAATCTTCATAGTAGTAACCAAGATAAACAAATTTACATTATTAGTATCCAAAACAACTTAAAACCCAATACATTTTCCAATGTTGAGGATTGGTACAAGTCCATTCTTAGTAGAATCAATTCTAATCCCAGTGATTCCTTGCTTCATGTTTACAACACCGTTTTCCATGGCTTCTCGGCCCGGCTTAGGGCCGAGCATGCCGACTCATTAAGAGCTCAAGTTGAAGTCATTTCTATCATTCCAGACATAGTCTACCAACCTCAAATAACAAGATCACCTCACTTCCTTGGCCTTGACTCGTACCATACCCGCTAGGGTTGCTAAAGGACTCCAACTTGGGGTCTAACGTCGTGGTTGGAGTCATTGACACGGGTATCAAGCCCGAGCACCCGAGCTTTGACGACAAAGGGATGGACAAGGTACCAGATCGCTTCAAGGGTGTATGTGATGGAGGGGTGGACTTCCCATCTTCCCTATGTAACAAAAAACTTGTTGGCGTACGATATTTCAATAGTGCAGCACGTAAAGGCGATCCTTTATCAGCTCGAGACGATTTTGGGCATGGGACTCATACGGCCTCCACAATTGCAGGCCGTACGAGTTCCAAAAATGTCTCCTTCATTGGGTACGCAGAAGGCCAAGCCACGGGGATAGCTCCCATGGCAAGGCTATCCATCTACAAGACGTGTTGGACGTTCGGGTGCACTGGGTCGGACGTACTAGCTGCCATGGATAAAGCCGTGGAGGACGACGTGGATGTCATCTCCCTCTCCTTAGGCCCCGTCGCGTCACGTGATTACACCACAGACCCTATTGCAATAGGCGCATTTGGTGCATTTCAAAAGGGGGTGTTTGTCTCAGTTGCAGCTGGAAATAGTGGACCTTTACCTGGACAAATTTCGGCTTCCGCCCCGTGGTACATCTCCGTCGGGGCTAGCACCATCGATAGAACATTCCCTGCTGATGTCATCCTTGACAATGGTGATGTTCTTTCAGGCAGCTCTCTCTACACAGGGGATCCACTACCAAAGAATAAAACATACCCTTTGGTACATTTTACATCTGATTATTCTATGGAACAATGTATGCCGGGGTCATTAGACAGTGTTGACGTAAAGGGTAAAATCGTAATTTGCTCACCAGGGCTAATCAACAAAGTTGAGAAAGGGGTGGTTGTGGGTAAAGCTGGTGGAGTGGGAGTTATTGTAGCTCTAAATGATCCTACATTAGGCGAAAACGATACACAAAAAAGCGACCCGTATACGATACCCGGATTAACCATACCTATTGGAGCAACTACAAAACTTTTGGATGATATCAGTAAGAAGAAGGTGAAAGAAGGGACCATTGTGTGTCGAGGGACACAAATAGGCGAAAAACCGGCTCCGGTGGTTGCCTCGTTTTCGTCTCGAGGACCAAATAATGTGTCTAAGTATGTACTAAAGCCTGACGTGATCGCGCCAGGGGTTGATATACTGGCTGCCTGGCCTGAAGGCGTACCGCCTTCTAGGTTGGAAGAGGACCAAAGGGTTACTCAGTATAATATCGCGTCAGGCACGTCTATGTCTTGCCCTCATGTCTCGGGTTTAGCCGCCTTGCTCAAGAGTGCTCACCCTGATTGGAACCCGGCTATGATCAAGTCCGCCTTGATGACCACGGCGTATATTGGTTACCATGAGATGAGCAAGATGGCTCAAAATCAAGATCAGGCGTCTTCTTATTGGGCTACTGGTGCAGGACATGTGAACCCCGAAAAGGCGAATGATCCCGGGCTAGTGTATGATATCAGTGAGGATGATTTCATTCAAAATCTATGTGCTTCAGGGTACAATGCGACTGAAATGAAGATCATTGTGAAAAAATCAATTATCTGCGATGAAAAATCGATGGTTAAGGAGTGGGACTTGAACTACCCTGCCTTGGTTGTGCCATCTGATGTTGAAGGTAAAGTGTTTAACAGGACTTTAACAAGTGTGAACGCTACTGCATCAACGTATACCGCGAAAGTTTCGAGTCCTGCAGGATTTAATGTGACTGTTAATCCTCCTGAATTAAGTTTCAAGAAGATTTGGGATAAGCAAAGTTTTTCTGTTACAATTTCGGCAGTGAAAGATCAAGGAATCACGCTAAATGAACAAACTTCTAGTTCAGTCACTTGGACTGATGGCAAACGTAGTGTAACCATACCTTTGATTATGGTATGAATATAGTATAATGTTTGTAGTTTATCAAAAATAATTATGTATTAAGTTTGTATAAGTATTACATATGGAATATATTATTGATATTATTAGTTTAATTATGATGGACTAACCGAGTACTCTGATCCACTAATTGTTGGTTTTGAGAGAAAATGCAGAGAATTATTTGAAAGTTAATTTGATAAAATTAATTCACCTGAAATCTGATTAGCTTTGACTTGAAATTTATGACTCATTATAAACTTTAAAATGATGCAAAGCAATAATTAAAAATTAACTAGACTTGAGTGACTGATACTGAATTTGCCTAAAATCAATTTGACTTTGCATTGATACTTAACAATTAGTATTAATAATTAACCATGCCCAATTCGATAATTAAACAAAGTTGACCTGCTTCCTTTTCATTATTCTTTTAAATTTTGATCTTTGACATGGTTGTGATGTCAGAAAATATTTACTTCGTAAGAAATAAAAATACAAAAACACACTTACATATTAATGAAAAAGTAAGATAGGAGAGGGTTGGAGTATATTTACTTTAATTTACTTTGATCCTAATCATATTCCCAACTCGTATCGGGTAAAAAAATATATTTGTTTTACACTTACTTCACTTACCAGTCTCCCGTCATTATCCTACGTACCCTCATTGACCACATATGATCATATCTCAAATACCCTATTTTGTAATTAGTAAATAACTCGTTATATTAAGTGTTGCGGGTTGTATTAGCTAGGGGTGAGCAAAAAATCAGGTATCTTGAATCGGAACCGAAATCTGTTAGGAACCGCAGGTTTCAGAACCATAACCTGTACAAGAGGTTCCGGTTCCGGGTAGCAAACTGGAGAACCTGTTGTAATAGGTTCCGGTTCTCAATTTTTTGGAATTGGAACCTGTAGGGTACCCTGTACCTGATAAAAGTATCACTTAATTTCAAATTATACACTAATTCTTACTAATTTTTAAATAATAAATATCAAAATTACAATTATAAAAATATATATATTAATACAGGGTACCCTGAATCGGAACCGGTCCGGTTCCCAATTTCCAGGAACCTGTTCAACAGGTTCCGGTTCCGGTTCTCATTTTGAGGAACCTGTTGCAACAGGTTCCGGTTCCGGTTCCTGGAATTTTTCAGGGTATCCTGTTATGCTCACCCCTAGTATTAGCCGATTTTACAAACTAGTTGCATTATTAGATGTTTTGAATATCTGATTTTAATAGTTGTTTTGTAATTATCGAATAAATAGTTATTATAAACTAATTGCCTTAGAGTAGATTGTAGATTTTATTAACTTGTTCATTATACTTTGTATATCTCTTGACTAGCTAATTGTATTATTTGTTTTTTTTTTTTGAAAAAAAAAATTGTCTAGTATATTTAACTGTTGGGAGGGGGGAAGCTGCACTAGGCAACTAGTATAGGGGAATGTTGTCATGGTGTTTTAAGTCCTTCATCACTTCTTTTTTGAACATCTTGTTTTAATTTTTTTTTAATGGTATCCATCTCATTACGTGGGACCTGTTCTCTTCAGCTTATTTTCAGTTCAATTCAGTTCCTAATTTCCTTCTCTCATAAAATATTCAGTCCAGCCCAGTTCAGTTCAGTTCAGCTCGGCCCAGTTCAGTTCAATTAAGTTAAGCTCAATTCAGTAAATCAGAACAGGCTCGTGGTTCCTATTTCTACTTTTCTATTTAACTCACCCACCTAAAACTTTATGCCGGTCAAATTGTACTTTTTAAAAAGGGTAGAGGACTAGAGAGACCATTTGTTAAGAACCCAAATCTCATAAAAAAGTACAAAAGAACTCTTATGAATAGTGTGATGACTTTTTTACCCTTAAAATTGCTTATTTACCCATATACCTTTTATGTCATATTAACTCTTATGCTTCCGTATTTATTTCTCTATGTTTCTTTAGTCTTTCTTCCCTTCCAACTTTCAACATTTTCCTCTCTTTTAAACCCCCTTTCTCTCTCCTTCCTCAATGTACTTCCCTACTCTCTTTCTCTCCTTCATTAAAGCAAATGAGCCTCCATTAAAGCACCTACCGAGTTAAGCCACATGAAGAAGAGGAAGAGGAAAAGGAGAAGGAGGAGGAGAAAATTGTTGAATTTAATGGCAAAACTATTTAATGTGAAAATAATCCTCTTCAAAGGGTGGGGAAATAGTCCGGATATAACCCACTTTGTTACTATTTTCTTTAAAACAAACAAACACACACACACACACAAACCCACTGAATTTAATTACCTAATCATCTAATTAGACATTTTTCTTTTGAATGTTTTTTCGTTAAATTTTTAGTTGTAACATTTTAACTTTCACGCTTGTCAATACATAATTTCAATCTCTTGTATCTCTAATTATAGACATATAAATAATCTAAAGATTAAATATTGAAAACACATATATAAATCGAAATGTTGAATCTAATACGATCCCACATGACTATTTTGTGCAACAAAAAAAGTCAATAAAAATAAAGATCAATTATTAAAAAAAATGAAAAATGCATATATTTTCAAGTGTTGCAACTAAAAGTGACGGATGATATATAATTGTATTTTATAACTCACAACAAAAGTCATATTACACCATAAAAAACTTACAACTAAAAAGTGAATAGTGTTTATATATTTTCAAGTGTTACATTTTTGTACCTATGCAAGGGTATGATTATCAAACAATTTATTTCATGTATATGCGTTCAAAAGCCTACCCAATAAGTTTAGTGTGTTATGACAAGCTATTACAACTCGACCATAAACATCGATTATGCTTAGGCTCCCCTAGTAGAGATAAAAGTTGACCCTAAATACATGAGGTAGATATTACAAGAATTGGACCCCATATTTTAGAAACCATAGGACCTCTAATGAAAAAAAACTGAACGAATCAATCCAATCAATATTTAAACAAAGCCATAAAAAAAAGCCCAACCCAAAAACCCAATAAATAAAGAAAATGGGTAAACCCCTAATCCCCAAACCCTAGCTCTAAAAACTGGTGATATTTAAGCCTCCACTTCCTCCATTTCCCATCTTCTAGCAGCTCCCACCACAGAGAGAGTGAGAGGAGAGAGAAACTCGCAGCAACAACAATGGTGTCTTTGAAGCTTCAAAAGCGGCTCGCCGCTGATATCCTCAAGTGCGGTCGTGGCAAGGTTTGGCTTGATCCTAATGAAGGCAATGAAATTTCCATGGCTAACTCTCGTACGTTCCTTCTCTCTCTTTATCCTTTGATTTCGATTGCTTTTCGTTTTTTTCTTTTCAATCGATTGTTAGATTTTGTAATTTTTTGATGATTATCTGAATTAGAACCCTAGAAATTGTTGCAATGGTTATATTTAGCGCTTTTTATGTGATTTTTTCTGGAAAATGGTGATCTTTTGATGTATCTTCGATCGAATTGTAGGAAGTTTTATGATGAGATTATAATTACTTTATTAAATTTATTGATCGATTTTGTTAGTGCTTAATTGTTACAGTTTCTAATCTAGAACTTGAAATTTGAACATATGAGCTTTGCAAATGACGAATTTTCTGCGTAAATTGGTTTTTAGTTTGAAGGAGGTATCTAGTTTTATCAATTGAAGTTATATATGTCTTATTATGCAATTTATACTGCTCTATGCTAGTAATTATTTTGCGAAATTAATTGGCATTGATATGGCTTTTATTATGCAATTGAAGATTTTTTGCTGTTTGATTTTTTTATATGGTTTTGTTTGTTGTTAGATGTGGCTGAATAGGTATTTATGTTTGATTGATTTGTTCAGGTCAAAACATCAGAAAGTTGGTTAAGGATGGTTTCATTATCAGGAAGCCTACCAAGATTCATTCAAGGTCTCGTGCTCGTCGTATGATGGAGGCAAAGAGGAAGGGTCGTCACTCAGGACACGGTATGCATATCATCAACCTGGATAGTGTTTTTGTCAAATTTTCTGCTGTTAAAGTTTGTTGGTGTGTATAATGAGTATTAAAGTTCCTCTCAATAAGTAGATTAGTTACAGGAATCAGAAGTGAAACCGTGATCACTTGAGAAGCATTCGACATATCTTGTGATCTTATCGGTCAAGTGTGTCTGCCCTGTTGGCATTTGAAAGAATGAGAACCATTTAGTTGATAATTGAGCTAAAGGTGATGATACTATTTAACTATGTGATGTTAAGCGTGATTTTGGTTCATTTTAGGTAAGCGTAAGGGTACCAGGGAGGCAAGGCTTCCAACCAAGATTTTGTGGATGAGGAGGTTGAGAGTTCTCAGGAGGTTGCTCCGTAAGTACCGAGAGTCAAAGAAAATTGACAAGCACATGTACCATGACATGTACATGAAGGTGAAGGGTAATGTGTTCAAAAACAAGCGTGTATTGATGGAAAGCATCCACAAGACCAAGGCTGAGAAGGCAAGAGACAAGACCTTGTCTGACCAATTTGAGGCTAAGCGTGCCAAGAACAAGGCTAGCAGGGAGAGGAAGTTGGCCCGAAGAGAGGAGCGTTTGGCTCTGGTAAATTCATATGCAAAATACACTCTTATATCTGATAAGAATTTTATGCAACTTATTTGAGATTTCTTGCTAGTTTATAATTTATGGTGTTCGTTTTTTCAGGGACCAAATGCTGAAGCACCCAAACAACCTGAAGCTGCTGCCGCTCCAGCAGCTGCTCCTAAGCCAACACAGTAAGTTGATTGTTGCAATATGTTTTCAAGAGTTTCTGTAATTGTACTAACAATTTGTTTCCAATTTATGTTAGATTATCTAACTCGAGACCTAATGTTTTACAGGGCCAAGAAAGCAAAGAAGTGAAGTGATAGTTTCAAGACCTGATGAGGAAACTTAGGGTGGTCTGTGGACCTTGTTATTTTGTTAGCATAGTATCTTTTTTTGCAGCTAATATGTTTTGTGGATCTTGTTATGTTATGACTGAGATAGAGTTGCTTGATAATCCTGATACTCAGGTTGAAATGTATTACTTTCTTTTCACATCTTAAATTGGTTTCATGTTATCAGCTGTTCAGGGTATATGATTTGGAGCGTCGTTTCTATTGCTATATACGTAGTAACTGGTAAATCTCAGGGAAATCCATATGGCTGTAACTATACCCTATGCAAAATATAGTGCGACTATACAAGCAATACTTTTGTCAAAGCTAAATCCTGTGATGAAAGTAAACTGCAGATCTATGATTATGGCTTGCTGTGTAGTTGTAGAATTTTAACTTTAGAGTAGGTCTTCTATAATATTTACATCTGTTTTTTTACTGAGAAGGCATATTACAATAATTTCTGAAATTATTAAAAGTGATGTTTACAATAATTTCTGAAATTATTAAAAGTGATGTAAAGTAATAGGGGATGTTTGGTGGTGGTAATTCAGAAAGACAAATGTAACTAAAAAGTCATAGACTACTGCCATGGTGTTTACCCTACTCTGGTCTCTAAACCCTTGAACCAATATTGACTACCGCCATGGTGTTCATCCTTGCCGTAAACCTTGACAACCGGGGCTGCTACCAGATGTACAAGCCAACACTTCTAGTTGTTAGTCACCACTCCAGTCATCATAACCTTAATAGATCTCGTAACGATTAGCTTCATTATCTCAACCCAATTACCATCATTGTAGGCGGTAAGATGTCACATCAAAAACCCATAATTACCCGATCTCCAAGTGGTAACTGTGGAGCCGTTATGGATGAATTTGACCATGTAAGCCTTATCGCAATGGTTTTGGATGTGATGACGAGTGTTGGTGGTGGTGGATTTTGATGTCGATGATGTAGCATCTTGCTGGATGTATGATAGATGGTAACAGTGGTGGTTGCAGAGACGGACGATAGTTGTAGTAGAGGACGTGTGGTAGTGAGGAAGGAGACTAGGGAAATTTAGAAGAAGGGCGTTTTTTCACTTGCACCAACACCATCAAGGACAATAACACTCCTTTCCTTGGGTGGATGGGCTTATAGCAAAAAATGTTGGGATAAGTGTTGGGAGGGTGATTTCAAGAGGTCAAATGGGTGGAGGCCGTGCCTATGGTGGATTGAAAAAGGCGGTGTTGTTGGTATGGCCATGTGTGGTGAAATGAAACAATCAAAACACGATCAAAGTGATGGCTGTAGTTAGTTGGTTAAAGAGGAGTTTCCAAGGGTGAGTTGTAGAGGTAAGTGGGAAAAATGTAGGGTAAATGGAATGTATTTGAATATAATGCCAAAAGAATCAAGGTGGTACGGAGTAGATGATTATTTTTTTATTAATTTAGAAAAGTATGAAAAAAGTTGCAGCTAAATTTACGTGGATTAAACTCGTTTTTATTAGGCAAGGCGTCATCAAAAATTCATCATCTGTTGTTTGTTTTCATCTTTCCAAATTTTGATCATTTATTGCTGCCTTGATAGTAGTTTCTCACATTCAAACCTTTAAAAACATTGTGGTTATTAAAAATAAAAAAATAAATCAAGAAAAACAAAATCCAAGGATTGATGAGTTTCAATCATTTATTTATAATAATATTCCACAAATAATGTGGTTTGATAAAAATCTGAACACTGAATAATTTAAAGCTGTAAAAATGGCCATCCAGCCATTTATTTGTAGTATTTGTAAGCACTTAATCACGTTCTTAAACCTTTCGTGACCAATATGACTGTTTCTAAGCATTTTGTCAGCCTTCTTGACCAAGATCATGCATGATCAATCTGAATCAAACACTCCAAGTGCCACGATGATAGTAGCCGTGCAACCTTTGCCTAAACATCACTCTCAACCCATATCTCACCACCCATGGCATCGACTAACCTGAATCCATAACCATAGCAATAGTTTATGTTAGAAAAGATTTTAAGAGTTTAAGAGGTCGTTCCTCCAATTTTAGAAATTGCAACACTTTGACTAACATGTTTGCCAACATACAACTTTAATGACTAATATTGTTTATAATCTATTAGCAATAAGTTATAATGAGTTCATACTAATTCAAGATTTTAATTGATAACTTTTAAAATGAGTGGTATACTGGAATAAGTTTGTACACAAACTTTTAAAAAAATCGGGTGTACAATAATTATTGTACATCCATTTTAAATCTCTCTTAAAGTGATCAAAAGTTACCCCTAAAATGAATAAAAGTTACCCTAATATGTATAAAAATAACCCAATACAAATAAAAATAATCTACCTTTTATTGGTAAAGAATCACATTTTAAATGACTAAAAATTCAATTATTAGTGATTGAAAGTAATTTTATCACCCTTATAAAAATTTTCTTGTTCGATTTATAAAAAAAATCATACATATAAAGTTACCCCAAAAAAGACAAAAAGTTACCCTAAATTGGCTTAAAGTTACCTCTATACTGCTCGATGTACACTAATATTAGTGTAAACCGGATGTGTACAAAAGTTTTTGAAGTTTGTATATGAATACAAAAGTCAAAATGTTGTACAAGTAATTATTTGAATCAGACGAAGCATATGACAACGATGAGTATGGCGACATGTAAATATGTAATCTCCCAGCAACTCTCATCAAGGTGCTTTAATTAAACCCAAAAAAAGTCATGGCAGAAAAATTAAAGTTTAAAGATGGTACCATTTGCAAATGGGAAGCCCATGTAAGACACTAGAATGTCGATTAGAAGTGTTTGGAAGATCAAACAGGCTTGGTATATCTTTTGGGTCGATCCACAACCAGAATCTTCAACCTGCAGCTTAAATATGTTAGCATAGGACTAAGAATGTTCTAACTTTGTGTAAAATACAATATTAGCATAGAATATTCAAGTCCTTCAGCCTTCACTTAATAAGTTAGATATGTAAAAGACCTTTCAAGTTTCTAGACTGAGTTCAGATTTGCAAATAATGTACCTTCCTATAATAAAAGCTGCTTCTAAAAAGAAAAAGACTAGACAAACAAGACGTAAACTCAACACATGCCATGTCACATATCCATGACTAGTAAAAATAAATACCTGCACTTTCAAGTAAAAATGAGTGTCACTTGATACCAAAAGGAATTTAGAAGGCCGCCAGGCTCTACGAGGGTTGGGTTTTACCACAGATGCTTTTACTAATATATGACCCTCCTTAGTGAATTTCACAGCATTACCCATTACAATCAGAATAACTTGCATTAGCCTTTCTATGTCCCCCAAAGCTTTGACAGGCAAATCAGGGGCTAAAACAAGAGAGAGTGATAATTTTTTCACTTCTGCTGCAACCTTATGACGTTAAAAACCTGAGACAAAAAAAATTGCATTACATTTCACTGGTGTAGATATTCAGTAAACTTGAAATCCAAAATGCACAGCTTTAATAGAACACCTGCTTTATGACCTCCGAAAGGTGGAAAGCCCTAATATTCAAAACAAGCATACCATCTTTCTCATTTTGTAACAGTGTTTCCACAGAAAAAGATGACAGATGTATTATCTTGAAGAAAAGATGACACATCACACAGAGGTATTTCCATTGGATTGAAATTTTCAGTCTTATAATCATCAGGATTGTGGAGAGCTTTCATGATGCCCCATAACCCACCTCCTTACAAGAAAGTTGCTCCTTAAGATGATACCTTGCCATAAATGAATCTTCGATAGTTGAAGCATGACCAAGTGCAACTGATACCTGAGACAGCACAAGAAATTGGAATCCTATGATCAAATTTCAGCTTTTCTGGATCCACAAGAATGATCAAAATTCAGTAAGCATACAAGCCATGATGCCTGGAACGTGAACTGTTTGATGGAGATAGAAAAACGTAGAACGTGGTAGCCTGACAGGGTGGGTAGCTATTACTACTTAAAGAGTCAAATATTGTTGCCTGTATATTGTGTTAGTGAGCTAGCAGAGAGACTCTGGACTGTGTTTAAGCACATGTTTTGGTATAAATTCGGGAAATGAAAAACATGTAAGGAATGAAACATACAAGAGGGGAAAGGATGATGTTAAGATTGTTGGCTGTTACCATACTAGTTGTTTCATATAGCTAAGTCCCTTTGTATCAAATTAAGGATTACGAAATGTAACCATTTTGTTACAATAGGGTTTGAAAAGAGTAACAAATGGGTGGTAAGACTGGTAACAGTAGGTAATGGATACGGTTCAATGATTTTGTTTGACAATGAATCACCATACCAAAAAAGTGGTTAGACTTAAAAATTATTACTGGTAAAATATCATTACATAAACTGACACACGTATAGTATCTAATGAGTCTTTTAGAAGTCTAATTACCAATATACTTCCCATTCACCAGTCTTCTCACAGGGTAGGCAATTGAAATGCTGACAGTGCATGAAACAAAGCACGGAAATAATAAAGACATAACGAGTTGAAAGAAACGATATTGACCATATAATAAACACATTATTTAAAAAAATCATTTTAATAGAACTAAGTATTAGGTGTATCATGCCTCAGCCTAACAAGGTTTGCAGAAGAGGGAAAACTAGTTCTACAAAGTAAAAGAACAATTACCACTGAAAAACTTGCAAAAATACCATGTTTCTGTATAGATCCCAAATATAAGATAGATAAACCACTTAGAGTAGAACTTATGAAAGCATGACCAAATACAATCTCACATGTGTGAAGACTTGCAGTACCATGGTTTATAATAAGAATCAGTGAATGGATATTTGAAAGAATTGGAACCAACAAACTGCTTATGAAACTAGGCTGTCTACTGCAAAATTTTTACTTACTACTCACAGTAAAAGATAACGAGCACAAAACAAAAGAGAAGCATAGATAATCACCAACCTGTTTTACAACAGCTCCCAGAAGTTCCAGTTCATACTTACGGAACTTCCTGATATTATCTGGAGGGAGAACCAGAACCATCACTGCATAGCTCATCACACAAGCATTAAGTGAGTCATCCGATTCAGAGAATGAAAGAGGTACTCTTATGGCCACAGCCTCAAACTTCATGGCTCTCTTGGTGCATTTATTTGCCCTCACCAAGGGACAGGTGTACGGTATCCTCACGGCCCCAACAGCATTAATGATTTTGGAAACAAAAGGAAGGTTCATAGGCACAACAGAACCAACAGAATATACGTGGTTCAAAGAGTGAGAAAGCTGCAGGCTTTTATTAGTGTGCGATGGAAACCAAAATGAACATTCCTCCAAGTCGAAAATCTTTCCCAGCCCAACAAGAGTTGACTCAACAATGTCGTACCCATAAACGGTGCTTCGAATAACATCTATTAGGTTTACAATGGATCTTCTTGTTGCTACTTTACGAAGCAGAAGGCTTTTTTTTCTACTGAGATCATCAACCCTGTTCTCGAGAAGATGTACATTTTCTCTTATTCTTAAAAATTTTGGTGTCACAAAATACATAACCACAACTGTCAACCATGATGCCACAGCAGCACAAACTTGCACAATCTTTATCACCAAAGCAGAAGTTTCTGAGTACTTATAGTACCGAGAGTATCTCCACAAGTCAGTCAAATAACTTACCCCACAGAGAATGGAGAAAGTTCCAAAATAAATGATTGCCAATTTGCTAGGAAAAACTTTATACATTCGGATGAAATAGATAAGTTCCAATGGAATAACAAAGTGCATAAATGCGGTTGATGCATCACAAAAATGCTGAAGTTGCACCATAAAGTCGTCAGTTGACCATTCATCAATGCAATTACTGTACTTCATTGCTACAAAAGGGCCACTGAACCTGAAAATTTGTGGGAGTGGGGATTCGTAAGTATCACAAGACTCACATCATCCAGAAGAAAAAAAAATTACCAGAAAGAAAGGACTAAGGAATAGAATTACATATATAAATGATATATGTGAAACCAAATCACTTGTTCTTTGCAGTGGATGACTAAGTATGTAAACAAAGCTGAAATATATTCGTATAAATTGTATTGATAATGGGTATGGCCAGATTGACCACAGCTCTTGGCTAGATAGCTGCCTTTCTGTGACTAGCCATTTTATAAAATCCATACCCGAGTAATGTTGGACCTTAATGTCAATTTTGATTCCTAACACCTTAATCTTTCTTTAAAAAATGTTATATGCTTGATACACAAGATTATATATCAAAAAAATAGTGATGAGTTTGTATGTAATTTACTTAGAACGCCCTATGCAAACATCAACAGCCCAAAATGAAGTGTCAAAGTGTCCTACTCCAACTCATATCTGAGTCTCAAGGATTTGACACGAGTTCTTGACGTGAATGAAAAGTCTGGGTCACATAAGTATCATCTACATCTATCTAGAAGTGTGAGCATGAGTAAAACTTGAAAATGCCAGTTAACATATATTACCATAAACAATAGCATAAGAATTCCCAAAGAAAAAACATTCAAATAAATAAACCTCTTCCTTTGTTCAGATACCAGATAGATCCAAAAAAAAGAACCCTCATGTATACACGAAATGTTGATCTATATATAGAGTTCATAATTTCATATTAGATAGACTTAGGGCCTGTTCTGATACGATTATTTTCAGTTCAGTTCAGTTCAGCTCTAATAAGTTCAGTTCATTTCAGTTCAGCTCTAATAAGTTCACTTCAGTTAAGTTCAGCTCCTAATTTCTTTCTCTTATAAAATATTCATTTCAGTTCAGCTCTAATAAGTTCAGTTCAGTTCAGCTCTAATCAGTTCAGTTCAGTTCAGTTCAGTCAATGAGAACAGGCCCTTAGCCTTTCCGATTTACTGAAAACAACTGAATTGATTGGGCTGAACTGAACTGAAATAAATTGTTTATGGGAAAAGGAAATTAGGAACTGAACTGATTGGAGCTAAGCTAAACTGAAATTAAGCTCAACAGAACAGGCCCTTAGATTACTAGTATTAATTTCCAAATCTATCCCATAAATCAGGTTTCTGGTATAGAAGACATATTTTTCGGCTCCAATTTACTTTGCCTTCAATAAAACTAGTTGAAAACTATCTGCCATTATGAAGTGTGATCTCACAATCCAACTCAAACACCCTCACAAGTTATTACAAGTTCAGTACAACCTAAAAAGACAAAATGTATTGTTCATCCTTACACACATAAACTTGTAATGATTGCATCAGATTAAAAATAATTAGAGCCAGTATGGACATCAAATCAAAAAAACCAGAACTAAACCAATATGTTCAGTTGACAGCACTATAACTAATCAGAAAATTCTTCTGACCAAAACACATGTATGCAATTTGCTCTTCATATTCTAATACACTCTGTTATTTTATTGATGCACCCACATTCCTTTTTGAGATATTTTCATTTGATGTACCACTTCTACCTGATTCTATTTTTGGCACACAACTTAACATCTCATCCCCCTTATCCCACAATATTTACACCTTTTCACTCTTTTAGTTAATTTACCTTTTTTTTTTATGCCCACCAACCTTTTACTCCATCTCTCTTGCTTTATTAATCTTTTTCTACATTCACTCGCTTCTGGTTAACAAGAGTTTCCGTAATTGGTTACAAAAAAAAAAAAAAAAAAAAAAAATATGAAGTATGATAGTTTCTATAGCTTGAACAATATATGACACATGCATATAATGTTTTCCCCTCGACATTAGAGTTTCCTATCACCATTTTCCCTTCACAAAACCTAGCAAATATGAAGAGAGCTCATTCTTCATAAATTCTATTTCCAAAATGCTAACAACTAGTGCAGTGATCGAATTGTATTGACTTTATACATATATCTAAACAACTTATATTCCTCTTTAAGAAAATCAAATCATTTAAGCATGAAGCAATAAATTCAACCTTTAACAAGTAATAAAGATTAATCCAAATAAAAAATTATAGTTAAAAAAACAGGGAAAAAGGTTGTCATCCATATCCACATATATTAATCTTGCATAGGATACTGTTAAAACTAGCAAAACGCTTGGTGGGGTATGGTTATATCGGATTCGGGTCATTTCCAACTTCCAAGTTGAGACTTCTTATGTTGTGGGTTAACAACCCTTCACCACAACCAAAAAATTTTAGTTATGGGTCAGCTAGTAGTAGAATTAAGGGTGTTTTCATCTTTATATATGGCAAAGTTAAATGTTCATTTTTAGATTAGTTTTTAAAACAAAGATACTCTTTCCATTCCCAAAAGTTCTCTAAGAATGTATGGAAAAAATTAGTAGCTATAAGAAAACTGTGAATAAAGTAAGAGAGATGGGTAAAACGATTGGGGTAAGCAAAAAAATTGATAAAGCAAAAGAGTGCAAAAGGGTGTAAATAGTATGAGACAGATAAGACAGATGGGCTAAGATAGTAGAAGGGGTTTTCCAATAAAGGGATAAACTAGAAGTGAGTCTAAGTTTGTAAAACGGCTCAAAGTGACTAAGCAAGTCGAACTGTTAAAAACAAAGGAAGTATATATAAAATGAATGTATTAATGATACTAATAATTAGAGCAAAATATTTGAACAATGAGTTTACAATTACCAAGTACAATGATTATCAAAATGCAAGTATAAAAGAATGGAGCAACAACCCAAAAATTAACATCCTAACTCATCCTTATTAAACAAGAGGACATGAAAATACAATACGTAGTACAATCATTTTTATTGCACTTATTTAGTTTTGTAACTCGCCTTTTTCCCCAAATATAAGCTCCATTTACCCAAAATTTTGTCCATACATAAAAGTCTCATTTCACCATTATAATATATGTTTATTTTAGATTCACCTTCCTAAAACCATCTGAAAAGGCAAATTACACTTTTATTTGGGGACAAAGGGACAAGATTGTTTCGTGGGAGTCTGAGAAGTTCTTATTCTACAAATTCTACCACGGAACCCAACGAGTAAAATTGGTCTTGCTGATATTCAATTTTTAGAGTTTGGTCATATATAGATTTTATATCCTTAATTTGTGTTCAAACCCAAT
>NW_018744885.1:0-20087 GCF_001683475.1 Chenopodium quinoa
CTTCCGACGAGCACACATGCTGCCACGCGCGACTCCTGGCCCACGCGCCGACTCCCTAGCTCCGCCTTGGACCCACCTTGACATTGGTCAGGCGCGTGCACCACCTTGGTGGCGCGTGCAAAGAGTTTCGGCGACAGAACGAAAAGCATGATTTTCTTTACTTAGTTTCTTCTAGAGTTTTTGCTTGCAAGTTTTTACCTTTCACTTGAAAGGGTTTTTCTTGGTTTAAGCAATTAGGAATCTTCTTAATTTCTGTTATTTTATTTTTAAAATAATTTCTAAGTCAATTAGGAATTGTTTTAAGAAGTTTTAGGTTAATTAGAACTAGTCTTATTACTAGTTTCCTAGTTCCATTAGAATTGGTTTTCCTATTCTATCTAGGATACTTTGGGATCAAGGCTAGGGTTTTTTCTAGTTTGAATAGACTTAGGAATAGTTAGTTTTAGTCTATAAATAAGGGATTTTTCGTGGCTTTGTACACAACAACAAAAACCAGAAAATTCAATACAAGTTTATTGTTTGTTTTGCTTAATTGCTTACAAATTCTTTTGCTAGTTTTCAATTCAAGGAGTTGTTTTGATAATTAGAACGTTCAATTCTTAGTTCTAGGAGTAGTCTAAGTTTTGTTCATCAAAGTACTTAGTTCCAGGAGTGGTCTAGGTAATTTGAGAGGCGTTGAATTCGTTCCAGGAGTGGTCGTTTTCAAAGTCATATTATCTTTAAGTTGTTCGATTTTCTAACGAAATTCGAAGGGCTTGTGTTACTTCTGTGATTTTAGATTCTTTATTAAGTTAAGGGGTTTAAATCCACATCATTTTTTTTGAATGTGTTTGACTTTCATTTGATTTAATTAGCTTTGTAGATTGCATTTAACCTTCATTTGATTCAAAAAGCTCTTTTTGAATGTGTTTGACTTTCATTTGATTCAATTAGGTCTGTTAGAATGTGTTTGACTTTCATTTGATTCAATTAGGTTTGTTTGAATGTGTTTGACTTTCATTTGATTCAATTGGCTTTGTTGGAATGTTTTTGACTTTCATTTGATTCAATTAGCTTTGTAGAATGCATTTGACTTTCATTTGATTCAAATAGTTTAGTTTGAATGTGTTTGACTTTCATTGGATTCATTTGGCTTTGTTCGAATGTTTTTTACTTTCATTTGATTCAATAAGCTTTGTAGAATGCATTTGACTTTCATTGGATTCCAATAGCTTTGTTTGAATGTGTTTGACTTTCATTTGATTTAATTAGGTTTTTTTAGATGTTTTTGACTTTCATTTGATTCATTTAGTTTTGTGATGTGAATCAAGAGGCTAATTCTTTTGAAGGGTCCAAGACACTTGTAGAAGGTCCAAATAGCTTCATTATGGGCTGCCCAAACAAGAAAATAAACAAGATAATAAACAAGGAAAGATCCAATAGCTTAAATTGGAAAGAAACAAGCACGAATTACAAAGAAGAAGAAATTGCGAAGTTCGCTTCCGACGAGCACACATGCTGCCACGCGCCGACTCCTGGCCCACGCGCCGACTCCCTAGCTCCGCCTTGGACCCACCTTGACATTGGTCAGGCGCGTGCACCACCTTGGTGGCGCGTGCAAAGAGTTTCGGCGACAGAACGAAAAGCATGATTTTCTTTACTTAGTTTCTTCTAGAGTTTTTGCTTGCAAGTTTTTACCTTTCACTTGAAAGGGTTTTTCTTGGTTTAAGCAATTAGGAATCTTCTTAATTTCTGTTATTTTATTTTAAAATAATTTCTAAGTCAATTAGGAATTGTTTTAAGAAGTTTTAGGTTAATTAGAACTAGTCTTATTACTAGTTTCCTAGTTCCATTAGAATTGGTTTTCCTATTCTATCTAGGATACTTTGGGATCAAGGCTAGGGTTTTTTCTAGTTTGAATAGACTTAGGAATAGTTAGTTTTAGTCTATAAATAAGGGATTTTTCGTGGCTTTGTACACAACAACAAAAACCAGAAAATTCAATACAAGTTTATTGTTTGTTTTTGCTTTGCTTACAAATTCTTTTGCTAGTTTTCAATTCAAGGAGTTGTTTTGATAATTAGAACGTTCAATTCTTAGTTCTAGGAGTAGTCTAAGTTTTGTTCATCAAAGTACTTAGTTCCAGGAGTGGTCTAGGTAATTTGAGAGGCGTTGAATTCGTTCCAGGAGTGGTCGTTTTCAAAGTCATATTATCTTTAAGTTGTTCGATTTTCTAACGAAATTCGAAGGGCTTGTGTTACTTCTGTGATTTTAGATTCTTTATTAAGTTAAGGGTTTAAATCCACATCATTTTGTTTGAATGTGTTTGACTTTCATTTGATTTAATTAGCTTTGTAGATTGCATTTAACCTTCATTTGATTCAAAAAGCTCTTTTTGAATGTGTTTGACTTTCATTTGATTCAATTAGGTCTGTTAGAATGTGTTTGACTTTCATTTGATTCAATTAGGTTTGTTTGAATGTGTTTGACTTTCATTTGATTCAATTGGCTTTGTTGGAATGTTTTTGACTTTCATTTGATTCAATTAGCTTTGTAGAATGCATTTGACTTTCATTTGATTCAAATAGTTTAGTTTGAATGTGTTTGACTTTCATTGGATTCATTTGGCTTTGTTCGAATGTTTTTTACTTTCATTTGATTCAATAAGCTTTGTAGAATGCATTTGACTTTCATTGGATTCCAATAGCTTTGTTTGAATGTGTTTGACTTTCATTTGATTTAATTAGGTTTTTTTAGATGTTTTTGACTTTCATTTGATTCATTTAGTTTTGTGATGTGAATCAAGAGGCTAATTCTTTTGAAGGGTCCAAGACACTTGTAGAAGGTCCAAATAGCTTCATTATGGGCTGCCCAAACAAGAAAATAAACAAGATAATAAACAAGGAAAGATCCAATAGCTTAAATTGAAAGAAACAAGCACGAATTACAAAGAAGAAGAAATTGCGAAGTTCGCTTCCGACGAGCACACATGCTGCCACGCGCCGACTCCTGGCCCACGCGCCGACTCCCTAGCTCCGCCTTGGACCCACCTTGACATTGGTCAGGCGCGTGCACCACCTTGGTGGCGCGTGCAAAGAGTTTCGGCGACAGAACGAAAAGCATGATTTTCTTTACTTAGTTTCTTCTAGAGTTTTTGCTTGCAAGTTTTTACCTTTCACTTGAAAGGGTTTTTCTTGGTTTAAGCAATTAGGAATCTTCTTAATTTCTGTTATTTTATTTTAAAATAATTTCTAAGTCAATTAGGAATTGTTTTAAGAAGTTTTAGGTTAATTAGAACTAGTCTTATTACTAGTTTCCTAGTTCCATTAGAATTGGTTTTCCTATTCTATCTAGGATACTTTGGGATCAAGGCTAGGGTTTTTTCTAGTTTGAATAGACTTAGGAATAGTTAGTTTTAGTCTATAAATAAGGGATTTTTCGTGGCTTTGTACACAACAACAAAAACCAGAAAATTCAATACAAGTTTATTGTTTGTTTTGCTTAATTGCTTACAAATTCTTTTGCTAGTTTTCAATTCAAGGAGTTGTTTTGATAATTAGAACGTTCAATTCTTAGTTCTAGGAGTAGTCTAAGTTTTGTTCATCAAAGTACTTAGTTCCAGGAGTGGTCTAGGTAATTTGAGAGGCGTTGAATTCGTTCCAGGAGTGGTCGTTTTCAAAGTCATATTATCTTTAAGTTGTTCGATTTTCTAACGAAATTCGAAGGGCTTGTGTTACTTCTGTGATTTTAGATTCTTTATTAAGTTAAGGGGTTTAAATCCACATCATTTTGTTTGAATGTGTTTGACTTTCATTTGATTTAATTAGCTTTGTAGATTGCATTTAACCTTCATTTGATTCAAAAAGCTCTTTTTGAATGTGTTTGACTTTCATTTGATTCAATTAGGTCTGTTAGAATGTGTTTGACTTTCATTTGATTCAATTAGGTTTGTTTGAATGTGTTTGACTTTCATTTGATTCAATTGGCTTTGTTGGAATGTTTTTGACTTTCATTTGATTCAATTAGCTTTGTAGAATGCATTTGACTTTCATTTGATTCAAATAGTTTAGTTTGAATGTGTTTGACTTTCATTGGATTCATTTGGCTTTGTTCGAATGTTTTTTACTTTCATTTGATTCAATAAGCTTTGTAGAATGCATTTGACTTTCATTGGATTCCAATAGCTTTGTTTGAATGTGTTTGACTTTCATTTGATTTAATTAGGTTTTTTTAGATGTTTTTGACTTTCATTTGATTCATTTAGTTTTGTGATGTGAATCAAGAGGCTAATTCTTTTGAAGGGTCCAAGACACTTGTAGAAGGTCCAAATAGCTTCATTATGGGCTGCCCAAACAAGAAAATAAACAAGATAATAAACAAGGAAAGATCCAATAGCTTAAATTGGAAAGAAACAAGCACGAATTACAAAGAAGAAGAAATTGCGAAGTTCACTTCCGACGAGCACACATGCTGCCACGCGCCGACTCCTGGCCCACGCGCCGACTCCCTAGCTCCGCCTTGGACCCACCTTGACATTGGTCAGGCGCGTGCACCACCTTGGTGGCGCGTGCAAAGAGTTTCGGCGACAGAACGAAAAGCATGATTTTCTTTACTTAGTTTCTTCTAGAGTTTTTGCTTGCAAGTTTTTACCTTTCACTTGAAAGGGTTTTTCTTGGTTTAAGCAATTAGGAATCTTCTTAATTTCTGTTATTTTATTTTAAAATAATTTCTAAGTCAATTAGGAATTGTTTTAAGAAGTTTTAGGTTAATTAGAACTAGTCTTATTACTAGTTTCCTAGTTCCATTAGAATTGGTTTTCCTATTCTATCTAGGATACTTTGGGATCAAGGCTAGGGTTTTTCTAGTTTGAATAGACTTAGGAATAGTTAGTTTTAGTCTATAAATAAGGGATTTTTCGTGGCTTTGTACACAACAACAAAAACCAGAAAATTCAATACAAGTTTATTGTTTGTTTTGCTTAATTGCTTACAAATTCTTTTGCTAGTTTTCAATTCAAGGAGTTGTTTTGATAATTAGAACGTTCAATTCTTAGTTCTAGGAGTAGTCTAAGTTTTGTTCATCAAAGTACTTAGTTCCAGGAGTGGTCTAGGTAATTTGAGAGGCGTTGAATTCGTTCCAGGAGTGGTCGTTTTCAAAGTCATATTATCTTTAAGTTGTTCGATTTTCTAACGAAATTCGAAGGGCTTGTGTTACTTCTGTGATTTTAGATTCTTTATTAAGTTAAGGGGTTTAAATCCACATCATTTTGTTTGAATGTGTTTGACTTTCATTTGATTTAATTAGCTTTGTAGATTGCATTTAACCTTCATTTGATTCAAAAAGCTCTTTTTGAATGTGTTTGACTTTCATTTGATTCAATTAGGTCTGTTAGAATGTGTTTGACTTTCATTTGATTCAATTAGGTTTGTTTGAATGTGTTTGACTTTCATTTGATTCAATTGGCTTTGTTGGAATGTTTTTGACTTTCATTTGATTCAATTAGCTTTGTAGAATGCATTTGACTTTCATTTGATTCAAATAGTTTAGTTTGAATGTGTTTGACTTTCATTGGATTCATTTGGCTTTGTTCGAATGTTTTTTACTTTCATTTGATTCAATAAGCTTTGTAGAATGCATTTGACTTTCATTGGATTCCAATAGCTTTGTTTGAATGTGTTTGACTTTCATTTGATTTAATTAGGTTTTTTTAGATGTTTTTGACTTTCATTTGATTCATTTAGTTTTGTGATGTGAATCAAGAGGCTAATTCTTTTGAAGGGTCCAAGACACTTGTAGAAGGTCCAAATAGCTTCATTATGGGCTGCCCAAACAAGAAAATAAACAAGATAATAAACAAGGAAAGATCCAATAGCTTAAATTGGAAAGAAACAAGCACGAATTACAAAGAAGAAGAAATTGCGAAGTTCGCTTCCGACGAGCACACATGCTGCCACGCGCCGACTCCTGGCCCACGCGCCGACTCCCTAGCTCCGCCTTGGACCCACTTTGACATTGGTCAGGCGCGTGCACCAAAAGAGTTTCGGCGACAGAACGAAAAGCATGATTTTCTTTACTTAGTTTCTTCTAGAGTTTTTGCTTGCAAGTTTTTACCTTTCACTTGAAAGGGTTTTTCTTGGTTTAAGCAATTAGGAATCTTCTTAATTTCTGTTATTTTATTTTAAAATAATTTCTAAGTCAATTAGGAATTGTTTTAAGAAGTTTTAGGTTAATTAGAACTAGTCTTATTACTAGTTTCCTAGTTCCATTAGAATTGGTTTTCCTATTCTATCTAGGATACTTTGGGATCAAGGCTAGGGTTTTTTCTAGTTTGAATAGACTTAGGAATAGTTAGTTTTAGTCTATAAATAAGGGATTTTTCGTGGCTTTGTACACAACAACAAAAACCAGAAAATTCAATACAAGTTTATTGTTTGTTTTGCTTAATTGCTTACAAATTCTTTTGCTAGTTTTCAATTCAAGGAGTTGTTTTGATAATTAGAACGTTCAATTCTTAGTTCTAGGAGTAGTCTAAGTTTTGTTCATCAAAGTACTTAGTTCCAGGAGTGGTCTAGGTAATTTGAGAGGCGTTGAATTCGTTCCAGGAGTGGTCGTTTTCAAAGTCATATTATCTTTAAGTTGTTCGATTTTCTAACGAAATTCGAAGGGCTTGTGTTACTTCTGTGATTTTAGATTCTTTATTAAGTTAAGGGGTTTAAATCCACATCATTTTTTTGAATGTGTTTGACTTTCATTTGATTTAATTAGCTTTGTAGATTGCATTTAACCTTCATTTGATTCAAAAAGCTCTTTTTGAATGTGTTTGACTTTCATTTGATTCAATTAGGTCTGTTAGAATGTGTTTGACTTTCATTTGATTCAATTAGGTTTGTTTGAATGTGTTTGACTTTCATTTGATTCAATTGGCTTTGTTGGAATGTTTTTGACTTTCATTTGATTCAATTAGCTTTGTAGAATGCATTTGACTTTCATTTGATTCAAATAGTTTAGTTTGAATGTGTTTGACTTTCATTGGATTCATTTGGCTTTGTTCGAATGTTTTTTACTTTCATTTGATTCAATAAGCTTTGTAGAATGCATTTGACTTTCATTGGATTCCAATAGCTTTGTTTGAATGTGTTTGACTTTCATTTGATTTAATTAGGTTTTTTTAGATGTTTTTGACTTTCATTTGATTCATTTAGTTTTGTGATGTGAATCAAGAGGCTAATTCTTTTGAAGGGTCCAAGACACTTGTAGAAGGTCCAAATAGCTTCATTATGGGCTGCCCAAACAAGAAAATAAACAAGATAATAAACAAGGAAAGATCCAATAGCTTAAATTGGAAAGAAACAAGCACGAATTACAAAGAAGAAGAAATTGCGAAGTTCGCTTCCGACGAGCACACATGCTGCCACGCGCCGACTCCTGGCCCACGCGCCGACTCCCTAGCTCCGCCTTGGACCCACCTTGACATTGGTCAGGCGCGCGTGCAAAGAGTTTCGGCGACAGAACGAAAAGCATGATTTTCTTTACTTAGTTTCTTCTAGAGTTTTTGCTTGCAAGTTTTTACCTTTCACTTGAAAGGGTTTTTCTTGGTTTAAGCAATTAGGAATCTTCTTAATTTCTGTTATTTTATTTTAAAATAATTTCTAAGTCAATTAGGAATTGTTTTAAGAAGTTTTAGGTTAATTAGAACTAGTCTTATTACTAGTTTCCTAGTTCCATTAGAATTGGTTTTCCTATTCTATCTAGGATACTTTGGGATCAAGGCTAGGGTTTTTTCTAGTTTGAATAGACTTAGGAATAGTTAGTTTTAGTCTATAAATAAGGGATTTTTCGTGGCTTTGTACACAACAACAAAAACCAGAAAATTCAATACAAGTTTATTGTTTGTTTTGCTTAATTGCTTACAAATTCTTTTGCTAGTTTTCAATTCAAGGAGTTGTTTTGATAATTAGAACGTTCAATTCTTAGTTCTAGGAGTAGTCTAAGTTTTGTTCATCAAAGTACTTAGTTCCAGGAGTGGTCTAGGTAATTTGAGAGGCGTTGAATTCGTTCCAGGAGTGGTCGTTTTCAAAGTCATATTATCTTTAAGTTGTTCGATTTTCTAACGAAATTCGAAGGGCTTGTGTTACTTCTGTGATTTTAGATTCTTTATTAAGTTAAGGGGTTTAAATCCACATCATTTTGTTTGAATGTGTTTGACTTTCATTTGATTTAATTAGCTTTGTAGATTGCATTTAACCTTCATTTGATTCAAAAAGCTCTTTTTGAATGTGTTTGACTTTCATTTGATTCAATTAGGTCTGTTAGAATGTGTTTGACTTTCATTTGATTCAATTAGGTTTGTTTGAATGTGTTTGACTTTCATTTGATTCAATTGGCTTTGTTGGAATGTTTTTGACTTTCATTTGATTCAATTAGCTTTGTAGAATGCATTTGACTTTCATTTGATTCAAATAGTTTAGTTTGAATGTGTTTGACTTTCATTGGATTCATTTGGCTTTGTTCGAATGTTTTTTACTTTCATTTGATTCAATAAGCTTTGTAGAATGCATTTGACTTTCATTGGATTCCAAAGCTTTGTTTGAATGTGTTTGACTTTCATTTGATTTAATTAGGTTTTTTTAGATGTTTTTGACTTTCATTTGATTCATTTAGTTTTGATGTGAATCAAGAGGCTAATTCTTTTGAAGGGTCCAAGACACTTGTAGAAGGTCCAAATAGCTTCATTATGGGCTGCCCAAACAAGAAAATAAACAAGATAATAAACAAGGAAAGATCCAATAGCTTAAATTGGAAAGAAACAAGCACGAATTACAAAGAAGAAGAAATTGCGAAGTTCACTTCCGACGAGCACACATGCTGCCACGCCGACTCCTGGCCCACGCGCCGACTCCCTAGCTCCGCCTTGGACCCACCTTGACATTGGTCAGGCGCGTGCACCACCTTGGTGGCGCGTGCAAAGAGTTTCGGCGACAGAACGAAAAGCATGATTTTCTTTACTTAGTTTCTTCTAGAGTTTTTGCTTGCAAGTTTTTACCTTTCACTTGAAAGGGTTTTTCTTGGTTTAAGCAATTAGGAATCTTCTTAATTTCTGTTATTTTATTTTAAAATAATTTCTAAGTCAATTAGGAATTGTTTTAAGAAGTTTTAGGTTAATTAGAACTAGTCTTATTACTAGTTTCCTAGTTCCATTAGAATTGGTTTTTCCTATTCTATCTAGGATACTTTGGGATCAAAGGCTAGGGTTTTTTCTAGTTTGAATAGACTTAGGAATAGTTAGTTTTTAGTCTATAAATAAGGGATTTTTCGTGGCTTTGTACACAACAACAAAAACCAGAAAATTCAATACAAGTTTTTGTTTGTTTTGCTTAATTGCTTACAAATTCTTTTGCTAGTTTTCAATTCAAGGAGTTGTTTTGATAATTAGAACGTTCAATTCTTAGTTCTAGGAGTAGTCTAAGTTTTGTTCATCAAAGTACTTAGTTCCAGGAGTGGTCTAGGTAATTTGAGAGGCGTTGAATTCGTTCCAGGAGTGGTCGTTTTCAAAGTCATATTATCTTTAAGTTGTTCGATTTTCTAACGAAATTCGAAGGGCTTGTGTTACTTCTGTGATTTTAGATTCTTTATTAAGTTAAGGGGTTTAAATCCACATCATTTTGTTTGAATGTGTTTGACTTTCATTTGATTTAATTAGCTTTGTAGATTGCATTTAACCTTCATTTGATTCAAAAAGCTCTTTTTGAATGTGTTTGACTTTCATTTGATTCAATTAGGTCTGTTAGAATGTGTTTGACTTTCATTTGATTCAATTAGGTTTGTTTGAATGTGTTTGACTTTCATTTGATTCAATTGGCTTTGTTGG
Organism: Chenopodium quinoa; assembly: GCF_001683475.1. Classification (NCBI taxonomy): domain Eukaryota; kingdom Viridiplantae; phylum Streptophyta; class Magnoliopsida; order Caryophyllales; family Amaranthaceae; genus Chenopodium; species Chenopodium quinoa. The sequence continues at coordinate 9,848 of NW_018744885.1, forward strand.
AATGTTTTTGACTTTCATTTGATTCAATTAGCTTTGTAGAATGCATTTGACTTTCATTTGATTCAAATAGTTTAGTTTGAATGTGTTTGACTTTCATTGGATTCATTTGGCTTTGTTCGAATGTTTTTTACTTTCATTTGATTCAATAAGCTTTGTAGAATGCATTTGACTTTCATTGGATTCCAAAAGCTTTGTTTGAATGTGTTTGACTTTCATTTGATTTAATTAGGTTTTTTTAGATGTTTTTGACTTTCATTTGATTCATTTAGTTTTGTGATGTGAATCAAAGAGGCTAATTCTTTTGAAGGGTCCAAGACACTTGTAGAAGGTCCAAATAGCTTCATTATGGGCTGCCCAAACAAGAAAATAAACAAGATAATAAACAAGGAAAGATCCAATAGCTTAAATTGGAAAGAAACAAGCACGAATTACAAAGAAGAAGAAATTGCGAAGTTCACTTCCGACGAGCACACATGCTGCCACGCGCCGACTCCTGGCCCACGCGCCGACTCCCTAGCTCCGCCTTGGACCCACCTTGACATTGGTCAGGCGCGTGCACCACCTTGGTGGCGCGTGCAAAGAGTTTCGGCGACAGAACGAAAAGCATGATTTTCTTTACTTAGTTTCTTCTAGAGTTTTTGCTTGCAAGTTTTTACCTTTCACTTGAAAGGGTTTTTCTTGGTTTAAGCAATTAGGAATCTTCTTAATTTCTGTTATTTTATTTAAAATAATTTCTAAGTCAATTAGGAATTGTTTTAAGAAGTTTTAGGTTAATTAGAACTAGTCTTATTACTAGTTTCCTAGTTCCATTAGAATTGGTTTTCCTATTCTATCTAGGATACTTTGGGATCAAGGCTAGGGTTTTTTCTAGTTTGAATAGACTTAGGAATAGTTAGTTTTAGTCTATAAATAAGGGATTTTTCGTGGCTTTGTACACAACAACAAAAACCAGAAAATTCAATACAAGTTTATTGTTTGTTTTGCTTAATTGCTTACAAATTCTTTTGCTAGTTTTCAATTCAAGGAGTTGTTTTTGATAATTAGAACGTTCAATTCTTAGTTCTAGGAGTAGTCTAAGTTTTGTTCATCAAAGTACTTAGTTCCAGGAGTGGTCTAGGTAATTTGAGAGGCGTTGAATTCGTTCCAGGAGTGGTCGTTTTCAAAGTCATATTATCTTTAAGTTGTTCGATTTTCTAACGAAATTCGAAGGGCTTGTGTTACTTCTGTGATTTTAGATTCTTTATTAAGTTAAGGGGTTTAAATCCACATCATTTTGTTTGAATGTGTTTGACTTTCATTTGATTTAATTAGCTTTGTAGATTGCATTTAACCTTCATTTGATTCAAAAAGCTCTTTTTGAATGTGTTTGACTTTCATTTGATTCAATTAGGTCTGTTAGAATGTGTTTGACTTTCATTTGATTCAATTAGGTTTGTTTGAATGTGTTTGACTTTCATTTGATTCAATTGGCTTTGTTGGAATGTTTTTGACTTTCATTTGATTCAATTAGCTTTGTAGAATGCATTTGACTTTCATTTGATTCAAATAGTTTAGTTTGAATGTGTTTGACTTTCATTGGATTCATTTGGCTTTGTTCGAATGTTTTTTACTTTCATTTGATTCAATAAGCTTTGTAGAATGCATTTGACTTTCATTGGATTCCAAAAGCTTTGTTTGAATGTGTTTGACTTTCATTTGATTTAATTAGGTTTTTTTAGATGTTTTTGACTTTCATTTGATTCATTTAGTTTTGTGATGTGAATCAAGAGGCTAATTCTTTTGAAGGGTCCAAGACACTTGTAGAAGGTCCAAATAGCTTCATTATGGGCTGCCCAAACAAGAAAATAAACAAGATAATAAACAAGGAAAGATCCAATAGCTTAAATTGGAAAGAAACAAGCACGAATTACAAAGAAGAAGAAATTGCGAAGTTCACTTCCGACGAGCACACATGCTGCCACGCGCCGACTCCTGGCCCACGCGCCGACTCCCTAGCTCCGCCTTGGACCCACCTTGACATTGGTCAGGCGCGTGCACCACCTTGGTGGCGCGTGCAAAGAGTTTCGGCGACAGAACGAAAAGCATGATTTTCTTTACTTAGTTTCTTCTAGAGTTTTTGCTTGCAAGTTTTTACCTTTCACTTGAAAGGGTTTTTCTTGGTTTAAGCAATTAGGAATCTTCTTAATTTCTGTTATTTTATTTTAAAATAATTTCTAAGTCAATTAGGAATTGTTTTAAGAAGTTTTAGGTTAATTAGAACTAGTCTTATTACTAGTTTCCTAGTTCCATTAGAATTGGTTTTCCTATTCTATCTAGGATACTTTGGGATCAAGGCTAGGGTTTTTTCTAGTTTGAATAGACTTAGGAATAGTTAGTTTTAGTCTATAAATAAGGGATTTTTCGTGGCTTTGTACACAACAACAAAAACCAGAAAATTCAATACAAGTTTATTGTTTGTTTTGCTTAATTGCTTACAAATTCTTTTGCTAGTTTTCAATTCAAGGAGTTGTTTTGATAATTAGAACGTTCAATTCTTAGTTCTAGGAGTAGTCTAAGTTTTGTTCATCAAAGTACTTAGTTCCAGGAGTGGTCTAGGTAATTTGAGAGGCGTTGAATTCGTTCCAGGAGTGGTCGTTTTCAAAGTCATATTATCTTTAAGTTGTTCGATTTTCTAACGAAATTCGAAGGGCTTGTGTTACTTCTGTGATTTTAGATTCTTTATTAAGTTAAGGGGTTTAAATCCACATCATTTTGTTTGAATGTGTTTGACTTTCATTTGATTTAATTAGCTTTGTAGATTGCATTTAACCTTCATTTGATTCAAAAAGCTCTTTTTTGAATGTGTTTGACTTTCATTTGATTCAATTAGGTCTGTTAGAATGTGTTTGACTTTCATTTGATTCAATTAGGTTTGTTTGAATGTGTTTGACTTTCATTTGATTCAATTGGCTTTGTTGGAATGTTTTTGACTTTCATTTGATTCAATTAGCTTTGTAGAATGCATTTGACTTTCATTTGATTCAAATAGTTTAGTTTGAATGTGTTTGACTTTCATTGGATTCATTTGGCTTTGTTCGAATGTTTTTTACTTTCATTTGATTCAATAAGCTTTGTAGAATGCATTTGACTTTCATTGGATTCCAAAAGCTTTGTTTGAATGTGTTTGACTTTCATTTGATTTAATTAGGTTTTTTTAGATGTTTTTTACTTTCATTTGATTCATTTAGTTTTGTGATGTGAATCAAGAGGCTAATTCTTTTGAAGGGTCCAAGACACTTGTAGAAGGTCCAAATAGCTTCATTATGGGCTGCCCAAACAAGAAAATAAACAAGATAATAAACAAGGAAAGATCCAATAGCTTAAATTGGAAAGAAACAAGCACGAATTACAAAGAAGAAGAAATTGCGAAGTTCACTTCCGACGAGCACACATGCTGCCACGCGCCGACTCCTGGCCCACGCGCCGACTCCCTAGCTCCGCCTTGGACCCACCTTGACATTGGTCAGGCGCGTGCACCACCTTGGTGGCGCGTGCAAAGAGTTTCGGCGACAGAACGAAAAGCATGATTTTCTTTACTTAGTTTCTTCTAGAGTTTTTGCTTGCAAGTTTTTACCTTTCACTTGAAAGGGTTTTTCTTGGTTTAAGCAATTAGGAATCTTCTTAATTTCTGTTATTTTATTTTAAAATAATTTCTAAGTCAATTAGGAATTGTTTTAAGAAGTTTTAGGTTAATTAGAACTAGTCTTATTACTAGTTTCCTAGTTCCATTAGAATTGGTTTTCCTATTCTATCTAGGATACTTTGGGATCAAGGCTAGGGTTTTTTCTAGTTTGAATAGACTTAGGAATAGTTAGTTTTAGTCTATAAATAAGGGATTTTTCGTGGCTTTGTACACAACAACAAAAACCAGAAAATTCAATACAAGTTTATTGTTTGTTTTGCTTAATTGCTTACAAATTCTTTTGCTAGTTTTCAATTCAAGGAGTTGTTTTGATAATTAGAACGTTCAATTCTTAGTTCTAGGAGTAGTCTAAGTTTTGTTCATCAAAGTACTTAGTTCCAGGAGTGGTCTAGGTAATTTGAGAGGCGTTGAATTCGTTCCAGGAGTGGTCGTTTTCAAAGTCATATTATCTTTAAGTTGTTCGATTTTCTAACGAAATTCGAAGGGCTTGTGTTACTTCTGTGATTTTAGATTCTTTATTAAGTTAAGGGGTTTAAATCCACATCATTTTGTTTGAATGTGTTTGACTTTCATTTGATTTAATTAGCTTTGTAGATTGCATTTAACCTTCATTTGATTCAAAAAGCTCTTTTTGAATGTGTTTGACTTTCATTTGATTCAATTAGGTCTGTTTGAATGTGTTTGACTTTCATTTGATTCAATTAGGTTTGAATGTGTTTGACTTTCATTTGATTCAATTGGCTTTGTTGGAATGTTTTTGACTTTCATTTGATTCAATTAGCTTTGTAGAATGCATTTGACTTTCATTTGATTCAAATAGTTTAGTTTGAATGTGTTTGACCTTTATTGATTTAATTTGAATTTTTAGAAGTTTTTACTTTCATTGAGTCAATTAGATTTGTAGAATGCATTTGACTTTCATTTGATTCAAATAGCTTTGTCTGAATGTGTTTGACTTTCATTTGATTTAATTAGATTTTTTTGATGTTTTTGACTTTCGTTTGATTCAATTAGCTTTGTTGAATGCATTTGACTTTCATTTGATTCAAAAAGCTCTATTTGAATGTGTTTGACTTACATTTGATTCAATTAGCTTTGTTGAATGTGTTTGACTTTCATTTGATTCAATTAGCTTTCTTATGCATTTGACCTTCATTTGATTCAAAGAGCTCTTTTTGAATTTGTTTGACTTTCATTTGATTCAATTGCTTTGTAGAAAGCATTTGACTTTCAATAGCTTTGTTTGAATGCATTTGACTTTTATTTGATTTAAATAGCTTTGCTTGAATGTGTTTGACTTTCATTTGATTTAATTAGGTTTTTTTTAGATGTTTTTACTTTCATTTGATTCAATTAGCTTTGTTTAATGCATTTGACTTTCATTTGATTCAAAAAGCTCTGTTTGAATGTGTTTGACTTACATTTGATTCAATTAGCTTTGTTTGGATGTGTTTGACTTTCATTTTATTCAATTAGCTCTATTTGAATATATTTGACTTTCATTTGATTTAATTAGGTTTGTTTGAATGTGTTTTACTTTCATTTGATTCAATTAGGTTTGTTTGAATGTGTTTGACTTTCATTTGATTCAATTAGCTTTGTTTGAATGTGTTTGACTTTCATTTGATTTAATTAGCTTTATAGATTGCCTTTGACTTTCATTTGATTCAAATAGTTTTGTTTGAATGTGTTTCACCTTTTATTGATTTAATTTGAATTTTTTAGATGTTTTTACTTTCATTTGATTCAATTAGATTTGTAGAATGCATTTGAATTTCATTTGATTCAAATAGCTTTGTCTGAATGAGTTTGACTTTCATTTTATTTAATTAGATTTTTTTAGATGTTTTTTGACTTTCGTTTGATTCAATTAGCTTTGTTGAATGCATTTGACTTTAGTTTGATTCAAAAAGCTCTGTTTGAATGTGTTTGACTTACATTTGATCCAATTAGCTTTGTTTCAATGTGTTTTGACTTTCATTTGATTCAATTAGCTTTGTAGATTGCATTTGACCTTCATTTGATTCAAAAAAGCTCTTTTTGAATGTGTTTGACTTTCATTTGATTCAATTAGGTCTGTTTGAATGTGTTTGACTTTCATTTGATTCTATTAGGTTTGTTTGAATGTGTTTGACTTTCATTTGATTCAATTTGCTTTGTTGGAATGTTTTTGACTTTCATTTGATTCAATTAGCTTTGTAGAATGCATTTGACTTTCATTTGATTCAAATAGTTTAGTTTGAATGTGTTTGACTTTCATTGGATTCATTTGGCTTTGTTCGAATGTTTTTTACTTTCATTTGATTCAATAAGCTTTGTAGAATGCATTTGACTTTCATTAGATTCCAAAAGCTTTGTTTGAATGTGTTTGACTTTCATTTGATTTAATTAGGTTTTTTTTAGATGTTTTTGACTTTCATTTGATTCATTTAGTTTTGTGATGTGAATCAAGAGGCTAATTCTTTTGAAGGGTCCAAGACACTTGTAGAAGGTCCAAATAGCTTCATTATGGGCTGCCCAAACAAGAAAATAAACAAGATAATAAACAAGGAAAGATCCAATAGCTTAAATTGGAAAGAAACAAGCACGAATTACAAAGAAGAAGAAATTGCGAAGTTCGCTTCGACGAGCACACATGCTGCCACGCGCCGACTCCTGGCCCACGCGCCGACTCCCTAGCTCCGCCTTGGACCCACCTTGACATTGGTCAGGCGCGTGCACCACCTTGGTGGCGCGTGCAAAGAGTTTCGGCGACAGAACGAAAAGCATGATTTTCTTTACTTAGTTTCTTCTAGAGTTTTTGCTTGCAAGTTTTTACCTTTCACTTGAAAGGGTTTTTCTTGGTTTAAGCAATTAGGAATCTTCTTAATTTCTGTTATTTTATTTTAAAATAATTTCTAAGTCAATTAGGAATTGTTTTAAGAAGTTTTAGGTTAATTAGAACTAGTCTTATTACTAGTTTCCTAGTTCCATTAGAATTGGTTTTCCTATTCTATCTAGGATACTTTGGGATCAAGGCTAGGGTTTTTTCTAGTTTGAATAGACTTAGGAATAGTTAGTTTTTAGTCTATAAATAAGGGATTTTTCGTGGCTTTGTACACAACAACAAAAAACCAGAAAATTCAATACAAGTTTATTGTTTGTTTTGCTTAATTGCTTACAAATTCTTTTGCTAGTTTTCAATTCAAGGAGTTGTTTTGATAATTAGAACGTTCAATTCTTAGTTCTAGGAGTAGTCTAAGTTTTGTTCATCAAAGTACTTAGTTCCAGGAGTGGTCTAGGTAATTTGAGAGGCGTTGAATTCGTTCCAGGAGTGGTCGTTTTCAAAGTCATATTATCTTTAAGTTGTTTCGATTTTCTAACGAAATTCGAAGGGCTTGTGTTACTTCTGTGATTTTAGATTCTTTATTAAGTTAAGGGGTTTAAATCCACATCATTTTGTTTGAATGTGTTTGACTTTCATTTGATTTAATTAGCTTTGTAGATTGCATTTAACCTTCATTTGATTCAAAAAGCTCTTTTTTGAATGTGTTTGACTTTCATTTTGATTCAATTAGGTCTGTTTGAATGTGTTTGACTTTCATTTGATTCAATTAGGTTTGTTTGAATGTGTTTGACTTTCATTTGATTCAATTGGCTTTGTTGGAATGTTTTTTACTTTCATTTGATTCAATTAGCTTTGTAGAATGCATTTGACTTTCATTTGATTCAAATAGTTTAGTTTGAATGTGTTTGACCTATTATTAATTTAATTTGAATTTTTTAGATGTTTTTCTACTTTCATTTGAGTCAATTAGATTTGTAGAATGCATTTGACTTTCATTTGATTCAAATAGCTTTGTCTGAATGTGTTTGACTTTCATTTGATTTAATTAGATTTTTTTAGATGTTTTTGACTTTCGTTTGATTCAATTAGCTTTGTTGAATGTATTTGACTTTCATTTGATTCAAAAAGCTCTATTTGAATGTGTTAGACTTACATTTGATTCAATTAGCTTTGTTTGAATGTGTTTGACTTTCATTTGATTCAATTAGCTTTCTTAAATGCATTTGACCTTCATTTGATTCAAAGAGCTCTTTTTGAATTTGTTTGACTTTCATTTGATTCAATTGGCTTTGTAGAAAGCATTTGACTTTCAATAGCTTTGTTTGAATGCATTTGACTTTTATTTGATTTAAATAGCTTTGCTTGAATGTGTTTGACTTTCATTTGATTTAATTAGTTTTTTTTTAGATGTTTTTTACTTTCATTTGATTCAATTAGCTTTGTTTAATGCATTTGACTTTTATTTGATTCAAAAAGCTCTGTTTGAATGTGTTTGACTTACATTTGATTCAATTAGCTTTGTTTGGATGTGTTTGACTTTCATTTTATTCAATTAGCTCTATTTGAATATATTTGACTTTCATTTGATTTAATTAGGTTTGTTTGAATGTGTTTTACTTTCATTTGATTCAATTAGGTTTGTTTGAATGTGTTTGACTTTCATTTGATTCAATTAGCTTTGTTTGAATGTGTTTGACTTTCATTTGATTCAATTAGCTTTATAGATTGCCTTTGACTTTCATTTGATTCAAATAGTTTTGTTTGAATGTGTTTCACCTTTTATTGATTTAATTTGAATTTTTTAGATGTTTTTACTTTCATTTGATTCAATTAGATTTGTAGAATGCATTTGAATTTCATTTGATTCAAATAGCTTTGTCTGAATGAGTTTGACTTTCATTTTATTTAATTAGATTTTTTTAGATGTTTTTGACTTTCGTTTGATTCAATTAGCTTTGTTGAATGCATTTGACTTTAGTTTGATTCAAAAAGCTCTGTTTGAATGTGTTTGACTTACATTTGATCCAATTAGCTTTGTTTCAATGTGTTTGACTTTCATTTGATTCAATTAGCTTTGTAGATTGCATTTGACCTTCATTTGATTCAAAAAGCTCTTTTTGAATGTGTTTGACTTTCATTTGATTCAATTAGGTCTGTTTGAATGTGTTTGACTTTCATTTGATTCAATTAGGTTTGTTTGAATGTGTTTGACTTTCATTTGATTCAATTGGCTTTGTTGGAATGTTTTTGACTTTCATTTGATTCAATTAGCTTTGTAGAATGCATTTGACTTTCATTTGATTCAAATAGTTTAGTTTGAATGTGTTTGACTTTCATTGGATTCATTTGGCTTTGTTCGAATGTTTTTTACTTTCATTTGATTCAATAAGCTTTGTAGAATGCATTTGACTTTCATTAGATTCCAATAGCTTTGTTTGAATGTGTTTGACTTTCATTTGATTTAATTAGGTTTTTTTAGATGTTTTTGACTTTCATTTGATTCATTTAGTTTTGTGATGTGAATCAAGAGGCTAATTCTTTTGAAGGGTCCAAGACACTTGTAGAAGGTCCAAATAGCTTCATTATGGGCTGCCCAAACAAGAAAATAAACAAGATAATAAACAAGGAAAGATCCAATAGCTTAAATTGGAAAGAAACAAGCACGAATTACAAAGAAGAAGAAATTGCGAAGTTCACTTCCGACGAGCACACATGCTGCCACGCGCCGACTCCTGGCCCACGCGCCGACTCCCTAGCTCCGCCTTGGACCCACCTTGACATTGGTCAGGCGCGTGCAAAGAGTTTCGGCGACAGAACGAAAAGCATGATTTTCTTTACTTAGTTTCTTCTAGAGTTTTTGCTTGCAAGTTTTTACCTTTCACTTGAAAGGGTTTTTCTTGGTTTAAGCAATTAGGAATCTTCTTAATTTCTGTTATTTTATTTTAAAATAATTTCTAAGTCAATTAGGAATTGTTTTAAGAAGTTTTAGGTTAATTAGAACTAGTCTTATTACTAGTTTCCTAGTTCCATTAGAATTGGTTTTCCTATTCTATCTAGGATACTTTGGGATCAAGGCTAGGGTTTTTTCTAGTTTGAATAGACTTAGGAATAGTTAGTTTTAGTCTATAAATAAGGGATTTTTCGTGGCTTTGTACACAACAACAAAAACCAGAAAATTCAATACAAGTTTATTGTTTGTTTTGCTTAATTGCTTACAAATTCTTTTGCTAGTTTTCAATTCAAGGAGTTGTTTTGATAATTAGAACGTTCAATTCTTAGTTCTAGGAGTAGTCTAAGTTTTGTTCATCAAAGTACTTAGTTCCAGGAGTGGTCTAGGTAATTTGAGAGGCGTTGAATTCGTTCCAGGAGTGGTCGTTTTCAAAGTCATATTATCTTTAAGTTGTTCGATTTTCTAACGAAATTCGAAGGGCTTGTGTTACTTCTGTGATTTTAGATTCTTTATTAAGTTAAGGGGTTTAAATCCACATCATTTTGTTTGAATGTGTTTGACTTTCATTTGATTTAATTAGCTTTGTAGATTGCATTTAACCTTCATTTGATTCAAAAAGCTCTTTTTGAATGTGTTTGACTTTCATTTGATTCAATTAGCTTTCTTAAATGTTTGACTTTCATTTGATTCATTTTTTGAATTTGTTTGACTTTCATTTGATTCAATTGGCTTTGTAGAAAGCATTTGACTTTCAATAGCTTTGTTTGAATGCATTTGACTT